>NC_057797.1:679551412-679567681 GCF_018294505.1 Triticum aestivum | reverse complement strand
CATCCAATCGATCGGCTTCAGTTAGTAGCAGTAGCGAAGGAATCGCTCGATCGGGTTCAGTTAACAGCCATCGATCGATCGCTCAGGTTCAGTAATGCATAGCCTGCAGTGCAATCGCTCGGGTTCAGTTAGAGCCCAACGCCTCACTGAGGTTCATTTAGATCCAACGCCTCGCACACACGCGGATACGTGTATGAGAGAAACACGCATCGCTTGGCCCCGACCTCCCACCGTAACCGGGAACTCCCCAAAAATTTCCTCCCCCTCGCTTCTACCACGGTTTTTTCCGCCATGGACGGCCCAAAGAATGTCATGCAGCTGCGTCTCCGGCCCGCCCAGGATGAAAAGCCCATTTTTCTGTCATGATTTTTTGTCATAGAAGTAGGAGCCCACCACATCTATGATGATACCGGGTTTTGTCACAATTATCGTCATAGAAGTGTCATATGTATGACATATTTTTTTGGTTTGGCCCAAAATGTCACGGATGTGTCTCTTTTTTGTAGTGATACCCATGTGATTATGTTTCCTTTTTCGGGGATGGTGATGTGATATTCTTGGCGATGATGCCCCTCCGGGTACGATTCTCCTCCTCGAGCTTATTGACTTGTTGCTTGAGGTCCATTATTTCCTTTCGAAGTTTTCCTGTAACGGCCAAAGCTCCCTGCACCCAAGGGTGCTGCAAAGCTGCGGGAGAACCAGTGACACTCTTTTTAATATTCTCATAAGAAAGAAATCTAACATTGGAAGGGATAACCGAGCTTGGAATGGCCGAGCTCTGCAGTTCTCCCATGGCGAATACAGCTCGGAAGTGAGAAGTGACTTCTTGATCCTCCTCCATGGCATCTATTCTCTTCAAATCAGCCTCCATCTCTTCCTCCGTTGCTGGCCCAAAGTGGTCAACGTTGTTGTTTGTCATTGATCTCGGTGCCGGATGATGTCTACTACACAACCTTCTTCTTGTAGACGTTGTTGGGCCTCCGAGTGTAGAGGTTTGTAGGACCGTAGCAAATTTCCCTCAAGTGGATGACCTAAGGTTTATCAATCCGTAGGAGGCGTAGGATGAAGATGGTCTCTCTCAAGCAACCCTGCAACCAAATAACAAAGAGTCTCTTGTGTCCCCAACACACCCAATACAATGGTAAATTTTATAGGTGCACTAGTTCGGCGAAGAGATGGTGATACAAGTACAATATGGATAGTAGATAATAGTTTTTGTAATCTGAAATAATAAAAACATCAAGGTAGAAAGTGATAAAAGTGAGCGTAAACGGCATTGCAATGATAGGAAACAAGGCCTAGGGTTCATACTTTCGCTAGTGTAAGTTCCCTCAACAATACTAACATAATTGGATCACATAACTATCCCTCAACATGCAACAAAGAGTCACTCCAAAGTCACTAATAGCGGAGAACAAACAAAGAGATTATGGTAGGGTATGAAACCACCTCAAAGTAATTCTTTCCAATCAATCCGTTGGGCTATTCCTATAAGTGTCACAAACAGCCCTAGAGTTCGTACTAGAATAACACCTTAAGACACAAATCAACCAAAACCCTAATGTCACCTAGATACTCCAATGTCACCTCAAGTATCCGTGGGTATGATTATACAATATGCATCACACAATCTCAATTCATCTATTCAACCAACACATAGGACCTCAAAGAGTGCCCCAAAGTTTCTACCGGAGAATCACGACGAAAAAGTGTGCCAACCCCTATGCATAGGTTCCCAATGTCACCTTAACATACATCAAGTGGCACGTGGTATCCCATTGTCATCACAGATATCCACGGCAAGACATACATCAAGTGTTCTCAAGTCTTTAAAGACTAAATCCGATAAGATTACTTCAAAGGGGAAACTCAATTCATTACAAGAGAGAAGAGGGGGGAAGAAACATCATAGGACCCAAATATAATAGCAAAGCTCGCGATACATCAAGATCGTATCACCTCAAGAACACGAGAGAGAGAGAGAGATCAAACACATAGCTACTGTTACATACCCTCAACCCGAGGGAGAACTACTCCCTCCTCCTCATGGAGAGCGTCGGGATGATGAAGATGGCCACCGGTGAGGGTTCCCCCCTCCGGCAGGGTGCCGGAACAGGGTCCCGATTTACTTTTGGTGGCTACGGAGGCTTCTGGTGGTGGAACTCCCGATCTAATCTTGCGTTCTAGAAGTTTTAGGTTACGTGGAATTATATAGGCGGAAGAAGCACGTCAGGGGAGCCACGAGGGCCCCACAAGACAGGGGCGTGCCCTAGGGGGGTGGGCACGCCCCCTACCCTCGTGAGCTCCTCCTTCCTTCCTTGACGTGAGGTCCAAGTCTATCAGGTGGCTTTCATTCCAAAAATAACTTCTCCAGTTGATTTCGTTCCGTTTCGACTCCGTCTGATATTCCTTTTCTTCAAAACACTGAAATAGGCATAAAACAACAAATCTGGGTTGGGCCTCCGGTTAATAGGTTAGTCCCAAAAATAATATAAAAGTGGATAATAAAGCCCACTATTGCCCAAAACAGTAGATAATATAGCATGGAGCAATCAAAAATTATAGATACGTTGGAGACGTATCACTCGCCATGTAGACACAGTTTTCCATAGCAAACAAAGCCTCTCTGCCATCAAGGTCCTTGCCAACGGTGATCTCCTGGTTAATCATATAATTGAGTCCGAGAAACAGAGAGTGTGAACCAAGGCTGTTTACCCGCCTCCAACTAAAAAATCCTAAAGGCCCCAACAAGCTGGTATCCTGCTCATAGACGTAACAGCCACTGTCCGGATACTCACGTATTACACGGTGCTTGTATACAGTGGGGTTTTTGCAATATAATTTTTCTGGCTCATGTGTCCGAATAATCATCAGTCTTTTGTCGTCGTCTGGTCGAGCGAGGAACCAGTTGTGCTTCCTAGTTTTTGGCAAAGGTGGTGTGATTACAAAGGGCAGTAACTATAGGGACACTGCATCATATCAAAAAGGACATGCATTGTTAATGTAAGATCGGCATTGTTCAGAGTATGAGTAGGATAATGCAAGAAACATCATTGATATGTCCCTGTTGGAACTGGGAGGAAAATACAGGGAAATGTATATTGGGTTCGAAAATATAGAAGTGCCATGCATGGTTATACTCATGTTATCTCGCAATCGGTTCTTCACAGGAAACTACCATGTCATGCATGTTATGTAATCATGTTCTGTCCTCACAAACAAATTCTTCAATGTACTAACAGACCATGCATTGTTATATACTCGTGTTCTGTGGGCAAAATTTTTGTGGGGATATTATTCTAGCCATTGATTGCTGAAGGGCGAATATAGGTATGTACACATGGTAAGCATTGCAGGATTTCACTACTTCCAAATATAGAGTTCTCCATATGCACATTTACTTCCCTAATGTATGGTTAGATGAAACCAACAGTGTGGTGCATGTTTCTACAATCTTCTGCAAAACAAGGTCCGTCCAACTAACATAGTAATCTAGATGACTTGGACCGCGATGGTAATACTCTATATAATCCAACGGAGGAAGGATAATCTCATGGGAGGTCTGGAAGTTCACGAGCACCAACTTTTTACCATCTTTTCTGAAGGCAACCATCCAGTGGGAGTTCATGCCGACCTAGTACATACCTGCCAAGAAGTTTCGGGCGATGGTGATCGGATCGATGTCGAGGGAAATGGTGTACGGCGGCCCACTACATACCTGCAAAGAAGTTTCGGCTAATGGAGATCGGATTGAAGTCGAGGGGCATCATGCACGCCTCCGTATCATGGCCAGCCAATCTTGCAAGACCAGATAGCAGCAAGCAGGGTGTCTTAAAAAGCTTAGGCCTCGCTTCGACGATGGTCGTGTGCATGTCCCTCGAGCATGCAGCCAGCCGCAGGGCGCTCAATATATCCATACACGAACAATAGAGGTCGACGATGTCACTGGGGAGATTGCTCCAATCGCGGCTCATATGGATGCTGCACGGTTTGCGTTCGGCCATGGTGGAGTTTGGAAGGGGGCTTGGTTTACGGGGGAGAAGGATGTCGGTGTTGGAGCGGCTAGCGAGGGAATAGTGGTACTGGGGGAGGTGAGTGAGGCGACGGTACACGGGGGCACAGTGAGATGGAGACGGAGACGGAGAAGGAGATGGAGATGGAGTGGTGCTATGGGAGCATAGAGGGAGACGAGGCGAGGCGCCAATGTGCTGTACAGCGGTGGTGACAGACTTCATAGTGCACAGGTGAGGCTGACTTTGGTAACCCGAACACGCCGCCTGGACTAGTGTCAGGCACAGGGTGTTGTCACTTCACTGTGAGGATCGGATGAATAGTATTTTGACCATCTAGTGTACCACAGTTGTACTACTACTACTAGTAGTAGGAACATGAGTACCCCAGTATTGTATAGCGGAAATAGGTCTCCCGTGCTAGCATGCCTGTTCACTTCATCGTTCAGGTATCATCCATATTGCGAGTAGAACCAAATTCTCGTGCATGCCCAATCAACGCCCTGCCGCGATGCATGCAATGGTCGTTCTGGTGCATCAAGGACGGCATGTAGATCGGTCCACACTTGAGAAGAGGAAAAATGGAAAGGTAGAACGCGGCAGCAGAGGAAGAGAATGCTGGCTAACAAGGCTGAGAGGGGATCGAGCAGGAAGTTAATGCTCCATGCCTAAAGGTTTTGGGAAAACCTGATTTTCATAAGGTGACTTGTACTCACCTAAACGGAGGGAGTATTCCTTAACCAAAGAATGTTGTGTCTCCCACTCACGCGCTCAAAAAAAACTATGACACATTTTTTTATCTGTTTGCATAGGTCCCACCTGGGCACGTACACGAACAGGTACGACTCATCAGTCTACCCGCATAGCCTTTTCGTTTAGTCTACCTAGCCGTCTAATCAACTGCCTGCACACCATCCCATTTACTTCTCCATCGGGAACCGATTCTCCTCGGCTTCTTCACCTCCCCTTCGTCTTCATTTGCATCCAAACCCCACTGCGTTCACATTGTTTTAACCTCTTTAAATAATCATCTACTACTTCAGTTAGACTAGCCATGCAATCTTAATTCTCCAAACCATAGCCCTCCGTTCCAGTGGTTCCAAATGGCGATAGAGATCGAGATGCAGGTTTTTAGCGTCCAACATGTCCTCGTCAAAGGCTTGATGCGCATAGTTGCCACCGTCACCGTCCACCCAAGGGTTATTCGGCAGTGGATCAACAATGTATCCAACTCCCTCGAAAAGGTAGAGACGAGGGTCATCGGTCTCAACATAGAGTACACGGAGCATGCCCCCGGGAAGATCCAGTGCGCCGCCATCCTTCAGCTGTGCCACGAAGATGATGTTTTGGTGTACGACATCATACACTCGCCCTCCATACCAGGTGAGCTTCACGATTTCTTGTCTCAGGAGGACGTATACTTCTGTGGGGCAGCCATCGAAGGGGACAAACAGAAGCTGGAGCCGTACAACCTTGATTTGAAAAGCATCGCTGACCTACAAATCAGAATCAAAATTCCTGTAGAAGATTGTGATAAACAGACACCATCCCTATTCGACGTAGCAAATTTTGTGCTCGGTACAAATCTTCAGAAGGGTGACGAGACGGTGGCATTAAGGTCGTCTGGATGGGAGAATTATCCCTTGACGTACGAGCGGATAAAATATGCTGCCCTCGATGCCCGTGTGAGTTTCGAGATAGCTGCAAGGTCCAAAGAGCTTGTTGCGAAGCCGTATCCCACAGAGAATGAGAACAAGAAGAAGAAGAAGAAGAAGACGAAAAAGAAGAAGAAGAAAAGGCTGCAACAGCAGGAGGGCATTATGGATGGATGAACTATTTCCTCTCTTGTAAAAAAATTATTCCCTCTCGGTGTATATTGATATAGATGGACTATTTCGATGGTGTGCATGTCTTTGGAGCAGAGTAGTAGCATGGGTCCGCTTGACTATAAGGAACTATTTATCCGCATATATAGCTTTCTCTGCTACTCCTTCCAGTGATCGGTATGCAGTGCATGTGTCCGTAGACATGACAACTTGTCCATGGAAGTTCAACTACGACGACCATCATGTTTCATCTCGCGATTCCCACGATGCCTCTCCAACCCACAGCACCACGCCCCCCGACGTGCGCCTCACCCCTCTCGGCCGCACCGCCCCTCTGCCTTTGTGTGCATGACATGTGGGCCACCTAAAATGCGGCGAGCATCAAGTTTCTACCACAGCCACCCGCGATACCCACGACGCCGCTCGAACCCATGAAACCACACGTCCCCCGACCTGCAGCTCACCCCTCTTGGCCCCACTGCCCCTCTGCCTACGGGAGCATTACATGTGGACCAGTCACCTATCAGATCCACATGTTATTGACTCAAAGGTAGGTGTAGTAAGGCGCTAAAGCACAGTCCCGATGGACCTGAGAGGGAAATGTAACTCCTGAGCTAGGGCTTATGGTGCTCCCGCAGCACGAACTCGTACCAAACTCGAGATTTTTTTCTTTACTATACATGCACGCAACGATTTAATGGACATTGTAATCTCAACATGTGATGGGGAGCTCTAAATTTGAATTTGAAAGTTATAAAACGAAAAGATTCAAAACAAATAAACTGGGAGAGAGGGAATATATCGTAGGATGTGTCCCATACAAAATAAGTCCCCCGGTTTGTCACCGCGAATATGCGGTTAGAAAGGAGCACAGTGTCCTCCTACTCGTATGGCAACAAATCGGCCGCAGACAGCATGGTCCGCCTTTGACCGCCATGTGCAAGGTTCGTGCTATCTTATTCAATCTCACCGTGGTTCCATCGTGCCAATTCATGTGGTGGCCCGTTGCATGGCTGATCCCAATGTTGGACAAAGGTTCTATGGGAACGGTGTCACCGTTGTAAATGTTGTGCAAATATATGTTGGTACCCTCCCGTACATATGCAAGCCAATGGATCCAAAGTAGTAGAATAATACTTGTTCACGTGCTTGAAATATAAACACTCTAGTTTTGATATACATGTGTTAGCAGACATGATAGCTTGTCCATGGAAGTTGAACCACGGCGACCATCACGTTTCTTGTTTCTACCACTGCCACACCCACACGTGATTCCCACGACGCCGCTCCAACCCACGGCACGACGTCCCCCGACGTGGACATGGATCCTCTGACGTGGCTATCACTGCCTTGCCCTGCCTTTCCTTCGCTGACAGGTGGGACCCACGCTTATGGGTTCCACATGTCAGTGACGGAATGGTAGGATTGTTCGCGTTAGGGGATCCTCATCCCCCCGACGTGCCCCTCATCCCTCTCGGCCCCACCGCTCCTCTGCCTTTGTGTGCATGACATGCGGGCCAGCTAAACTGCGGCGACCATCAACTTTCTACCATAGACACACCCGATTGGACGCGGTTTGCCTGCTCCTCTGCAGTGCTCCGATCCGTACTCCCGCACCATCGAATTTTCATCCAGCGGCTGTGACACATTTCGTCTCGGGCATCAATCCTCAGGTGGAGTACTTATGTACTCCCTCCATTTCTTTTTAGTCCACATATAAGATTTGGTCAAAGTCAAGCTTTGTAGAGTTTGACTAAATTTATATTAAAACATATAAACATTCACAATATGAAATCAATATTATCAAATGCACCAAGAAATGTATTTTCATACTATATAGTTTTAGTATTGTAGATGTTCATATTTTTTAATATAAATTTGGTCAAACTTTGTGTAGTTTGACTTTGACCAAACCTTATATGTGGAGTAAAAAGAAACGGAGGGAGTACTACACGTAGTACCCGCCGGTGTGGCCATCTACGCCTCGTAACGCCCCAACGCCCAGCTGTGGCACCCTCGCCACGGCCACGCCACCACCGGCCGGTTCATCTCGAACGAGTGAGTCGCGAACCACGCCACCACCATGAGAATGACATGTGGGCCAGCCGCATTTAAGGTCTGCATGTCACTGACTCATAGGCCGGGCACTAAGCCACTGAAGTTCGGTCCCGTGGGCCCCGAGAGGGAAATGTAACTCCTGCGGCAGGCCTTGTGGTGCTCCCGCAGTACGAGCTCGTGCCAAAACTGGAATTTGTTTCTTACTACTACCAACTAGTACTAGTAAGAGAAAATTCCTTATTTAACACCATCTTAAATTTCGTTTCCTTATTTGACACTGAAAAACTTTTTCTTTCCTATCCAACAACGAGTTAAATTTTATGCCTTTTCTGACACTTTCGTTCATTTTGAGTCAAAATGATACTTGAAAAGACCCTTTTGCCCTTATGTGGTATATGTGTGTGGAGGACAGTAACACACACGCAACATCAATGTGAAGGCAGTAACACACACAGCAACACACACGCATGCGAACACACACAGCAGCACACACACACGCAACACGCTCACATGCATCAGCACACACGAGCGTAGCACACACACGCGCGGTAGCAGCAGCAGCACAACACACACAACAGCATGAACGCACACAACACACAGCATAGGTGGAGGACTCCGTTGGGCCAGGTCGTGCGCCCGCCCTACCTTGATTTAGCGCAAAAGCTTTTATACCGGTACACACATGCATCTAGTTGTATACATGGCTAGGATTGAAAAGAAGAACTAGAGTCTGGTCATACGGGCCTAGTTTCAACCCCCCAAAAAACCAAGCATTGAGGCATCCACCGATCCACCAGCGCACGACCTAACTTATGTCCTCTGCATGCACGCATCAGGTGCTCCAAGCCTCCAACATCGTGCTGCCGGTCCCAACCGTCGTCCTACAGCTAGTGCCATCGTTGACGACCACGCCATTCTAGGTTTTCTCGTTGCTTGCTAATTTTATTAAATGATGCCATGAGAAGATATTAGAGCCCGTGTTTTGCTCTAGGTTTTAGCTGAAGTATAGCTCCGTCCCGCCTTAATTTTTTTTGTTCTCCGCCACTGGCACACATGCACGCAACATGGCACACACGTACATACACATGCACTAGCAAACACACACGCAGCAGCACACGCGCACACACGCATACGCACGCGCGCGCATACACATAGTAGTAGCACACGGGTACATGTACACGCACGCTTGCAACATCACACACACGCCCACACAAACATACCACATGAGGGCAAACGAGTCTTTTCATGTGTCATTTCAGCTTGAAATGGACAAAAGTGTTATAACAGGCATAAAATTTAAACTCGTTGTTAGAAAGGGAAGAAATTATTTGTCGATGTCAAATAGGGCATAAAATTTAGAAACAATGTTAAAGAAGGAATTCTCTCTACTAGTAAGGTACACGTGCATTGCACGCATGAGATTATGGTGGTTTGTGCATTATGTTCTACATGTGGAGCTTTCTGGATTCTAACATGTGGCGAAATCTAGTGGAATGTAAGGTTAGGCAAGTTTGATTAACTTAGGTGAGTGTTTGGTTCAAGCCACACCTAAGGCAAGCCACACTAAGGCCCCACATGACATACACACAAAAAATGTGGCAAGATTCCCTTAGGCTTGCCAACTTGTGGCTCTCATCTTGAAGAACGAATAACTTTGCCTAAGCTTAGTTGTGGCAAAGTTAGTCATGAATTAAGTTCAACCATGGAGTCTTCTAGATTATACATGTGGCAGAATCTGGTGGATGATATCCAACGGCCAGTATGCTCGGATTTGCCATCTTTGTACCGTCAGATTGGCTTCATCCGACGACCAACTTTCAAAGTTTTTCACACACTATATAGGGGTATAGATATAGATGTGCCGGTCCGTTGCAATGGATCCAAAGTATATCTCTTTAGTGGAGTGCACTCTAAACACATTATCTATTTATTTTTCTCTAACCTTCCGTAGCCATGCAACCAAGCCACATAAGCTTCATGGGTGCCCCCCACATCATATTATTCATACTACGTTGATTGAAAAAAAGATAAATCACCCAAAACAAGATCTTCCCGTTTTTCTTCCTACGATGTTGTGCCGTGCATGTACCTACTAGTTGTATAGTGGTAGTACTAGTAATATAGTATTAGGAGTACAAACTTGGTACTAGTAGGAGTAGTACTAGTACGGAATGCTCCTACTCTATCAATGAGCCCCGTCTGACACCAAATTTCTTGGCTTCCGTGCTACAACTAGATCTTCCCCTCGTTTCTGTTTTCCAAACCGGCAGCGGGCGGGGTGTCGGTTTGCTCAATGACGGTCCCACATGAAAGTGAAAATGCTAAGCAACACGCCTTCCCTAAGCTATGTGTCGTGCCGTACGGGCCGTGTTGTACTCCCGATTCCCTGGCGTGTGGGGGTGCTACGCAAACGCAGTAGGCCTTTTCCTTTTACCAGCAATGTGCCCGTGTGTTGCGACAGATCCAAAGTAGTGGAATAGTAGTATTTGTTCACAAACTGAAAGAAATCACTATTGTTTTGATATACTCCTAATATATCACTCCCTCCGTACCTAAATATTTGCCTTTTTTGAGATTTCAAATGGACTATCACATACAGATTATATAGACATATTCTAGTGTTTCTAGCAAGATGCCCGCACGTTGCACGAAGTTGATGGAAAAGGTAAGCACAACTTATAAATTGATGGATGGAGTACTAGTTATAGTGATGCATATAATTAAGCAAAGGGATCGCACATGTCGGTATTGACTGGAACGAGAATGCAACACCACAATAAGAATTAAGGCCACGATGATGCGATCGCAGTGTTACAGAGGGCAAGAAGAAAGATGGATCCACGAACGTATGACCTCCTCCTCCTCAACTTAGTGCGTCGGGCCACCGACCGGTGGCTAAGGAGCGGCGGCTTTTGTGGCGAGGTCGAGGTGCTTCTCAGCAAAGGCATCCAAGGCTTCCAGCAGGTTGAGGAAGGCCAACGTCGTAGCGTCCTCACTGGCCTTGTAGATACCTATGTACACGATTTGCTCGTACACGTGGATGTGTAGGTCGACGAATTCTTGCAGGGCGAGGCGCCTCGCGGCGAGCGCGACCTCCAGATGGACATTCTTCGTGGCGTCAGCGGGCAGTCGCAGGGCCACCAGTGCTTGAAAGAGGTTCCGGCCATGGAGGCCGATTAGGGTGGCAGGTAATGAGGAGCCCGGGTGTGCGGGCTGGAGGAGTATGACGATGTCGTCCGCGAGCTTCTTGAGGACGGCGAACTTGTTGCTGGTGGCAACGATCATCTGGTCCAACTGAGAGTCGTAGTTGGCGTTGACGGTGGCCATCCACCAGCCAGTCTCCAACACCGTCTGGAGACAATCCTCGGCGCCATGCGGTAGGCCGGCGTCGTGGACCATCTGGCGCAGCCGCTGGCCGCTCACGCGCATCGCTGCCATGGGTTTGGAGTGAGCTCTTTTACGCTTAGTGTAGGTGCTTAGGAAAATGCTTAGGTGCGTACGATGTGGTAGATGCATTGGAATGGAGGGGCGCCTTTATATGAGGGCAATGAGGGCAAACTGCGTTGCATTCACATCGTGCAACCTCTTTTCTCGGACCTCCTCCCATTACTTCCCTCATGCATTAATTGAAGGAGGATGCATTGGCCGTTCAACATATCAGGAACCGCTACTCCCTCCCTTGTCTGCATTAAAGCCGTATCGGGAACTGCGCCGCCCGCTGTCAAATCGAATACTCCCTCCGTCTAGGTGAGTATTAAGTCATCTTACGAAAACCAAATAGTAAACACATAGGCATGGTGCATTAACTCTCACGTTGTTTCTTATTTTTTGACATAAGTATAGGAATCAACCAAGAAGAGATGTGGGGCTTGTATGCTTTTAATGACTTGAGACTATCAAACATGACATGCAGTGGTCAGTTCGTTGCACAAGAACAGATACATCTCTTTTTATCCATTTTGATGACAAGTATTTTCGGACGGAGGGAGTAGAAAACAAAGTTGGTGATGATGGTGTGCGTGCCATCCTGCAATATAGGCCGTCGGATTTATATCTAATGGATAGGAAAGAAACTATGGCAATTTTTAAAAAATATACCCACACGTCTCTCCACATTCGCAAATAAGGCCTTCCCTCGTTCAACCTTTTCTCTCACAAGATAAACTACTCATACAAATGCATCTTGATGTTCCGTGCAACGCACGGGCAACTAGCTAATTTCTTTTAAAATAGTTGCTGCAAAAATTCGGTTGAAGTGATATATTTTATGTCTGTCCCGAATGATTTCAGATTCACTAGTAGTAACAAAGAAAAGGTTGCCTTGTTAATTAACAGAAAACAGGGTGAAAACTATCACATGAGGCCGGTAAAAACAAGGCACACTGGGTTCAGCGTCATCGTCACTACAGCTGTGCGCGCGCGAGAAGTCTACATATTGAGGGGGCTACCAAGTGAGGCACCGAGACACAATGTTTGAGAGAGAAACCAATTGAAAAATTATGATCAGATCGAGTTGTCACCCTTCTGCTATCATTGTTTGGGGGAGGGAGAGAAAGACGTATCGAGATTGTGTGCGGTAGGCACAGAGGCACAACTAGCGAGTATGTGTGTGTGTGTTTGAAAGAGGAGTAGATAGATTATTATCAAGATCGATGTGCCACCCTACTACTTTGGTGTCGGGTAGTGTGTGTGTGTATGTTTGAGAGAGAAGCCAGTCGATAGATTAGTATCAAGATCGAGGTGTCACCCTACTCCTTCGGTGTTGGGAAGTCTGGGTGTGGGGGGGGGGCAGTGACACTCACATATCTCTACTCTTATAAAAACAGAGTTGGTGATGATGGTGTTCCTTCCATCCTGCAATATAGGCCATCCGATTTATATCTGACGGACAGGAAGGAAACTATGGCAATTTTGCAAAAACATACCCACACCCATCTCCGCATTTGCAAATAAGGCATTCCCTCGTTCATCCTTTTCTCCCACAAGATAAACTTCTCATACAAATGCATCTTGATGTTCCGTGCAATGCATGGGCATCTTGCTAGTAGGGAGAAGGAGTTTGTGTGACACATACACTACTAGGGAAAACCCTAGTAATAGCGCGGGTTTAAATCCCACTAGTAGTGCGGGTAGCTGCGCTACCAATAAGGCGCTACAACTATTACTTAGCAGTAGCGCGTGCGACAAGCGCTACTGCTAAGACACATAGCGGCAGCGCTTGTTCTATCCCGCGCTGCTGCTAATCTAGCTAGTTGTAGCGTGTTTCTTATCCATCGCTACTAGTACTCTTTTTTCATTTTTAGTGTATTTATACGATGTTATACAAATTTTGGTACAATACTAATTATGAGGTTTATATCATTATGTCCATAACAGTGTGTCAAATGAAGGTGGATTAGGTTCAAGTGGAGGCAATATGTGGTGCATGTCAAAAGTATACTACTAATCCAAACTTGATCTAGTTTGGACTAGTAGTACTTACGATGTGCACCACATGTTGCCTCCACTTGAATCTAATCCGCCAGCACAAGCTATTTAATCATTATCATAGTCATTACCACCAACAATATTTATTTAATCACCATAGTCATAGTGTAGCACATCATCATCTTCAAACTCATTCTAGCTAGCTAATCACCACCAACACTAGCTGCGATAGCTATCTAATCACCACCAACACTAGCTAATAATAATCATCATAGTCATTACCACGAACACTAGCTATTTGATCATCATAGTCATAGTGTAGCACATCATCATCTTCAAACTCATTTCTAGCTAGCTAATCACTCCTGTTGCTCTCTCTCGGGTAAAATAACATAAAACATGTATAGCACTCCTCCTTCATCAAGTTGGAGCATGCATATGAACCTGTCTCCTAATCGTGGGCTACGCTTTTGATTGCTGCCCCCTAGTACTTCTCTGCGATCATTCACAATTTTGCTCCAGTCTTTCACTATTAAGCATTCCTCGCTATTAGAAATCCTGAATGCACTAAAGTGCATTGTAGGATATCTTGGCCGTAAGCTAACAATATTCATGGTACCTTTAGTCTCGATCCAATCAGGCACAACATTCATCGGGAGTCCATGTTGAAGAACATCGTATAGTAACATACTTAGCAATGAAGTTTAGCTTAAAAAATAATGTATGCAAAAGATGAACAGAGGACAAATAGTAAAAATCTTACCATCTTTCCTAAATAGATGTGACCGTAGTTCAGTACAAACACTATTGGTCGCACGTTTTCAGTACTAACATTTCTAAGTGCAGGAAGAAAATTTGTCTTGACAGTATCAAGATCCTGAAGCCATGAAACATAATGACTTAGCTCCTCGCAGCTTAGTTCAGCCCCTGGACAGTAGTAGGTCCTGTCTACCAAGCACTGGTCATGTTTGCTTGAATGGAAATAAGCTGACAATAGAAATTAGTTGTCAACTATTTTTGAATAAACAATGTCAAAGACATAAATATGGTTAAGAAACTCACATAATGGTATAAATGGAGGCGCCTGCACATCGACCCAGATGTCGGTATTACCTTCAATATCATCTTCCGGACGAATATCAAAGGTGATAACCATATCAGGCTCAAATGCATAAGTCTTGCATAGTGCTCGCCAAGTTTTGCATCCAAAATAGGTGTAGTCGTCTTCGTTGTATAATTTTGCGTGGAAAATATAACCATGCTCGGTCTTCAAGTAAACTTTCTTTACCTCCATAGTACGACTGAAACCTATCTTATCCAAGACAAAAACTCTTGCATGGCAGGGGATACGCTAGTAGAATAGTAAAAAAAATTAAATTAAAAGTTCAAGCAAATGAAGGAGATGTCATGCTTAATTACGAAAAAGACTTGCCGTTGTGACTTACTGTATCCACTTCGAAGTTATCGTATAGCTTGATGATGAAGCGCCTATCATCATCTAGGAAGATTCCGTCGCACAGGCCGCGCTCGTCTTCGCAGTACTTGCAAATACCGAAATCCTTTTCGTCGTCAGACATTTCCTATGTTCATAGTTGAAACATTAATTGAAAATCGATCGAAGACAACTACCAGGATACTCAACACACAAATCCGGGACACTCGATATTTCCTACATATTCTGGCACAAGTCATGCCAAAATTCACGGAAAATTCCGGCATGACCTTTGCTAAAATAGGACATATCGAGCGCCTGAAATTTGCCGGAACGGAAATGAATCAACACTCCAGCAAAACATAGTCCACTCGAAGGTGTAACCTGCAAACATGTCCGGCCACTTGGGCAAGCACATATCCTATTTGAGCAACACAAGATATACACTTCAAAATATCTTATAAGACACATATTGACATGAGCATTCAGTAAGCAAAACCAAATCGTAAAATAAGTAAGTATTCAAATTAGCATGCATTCAATAAGCAAAAGTAAATCATCTCATGCGTCCGTACATCATCGAATATTATCACTAATACATCCCGAACAGTATCATGCATAGAACATCACTAATACAACTAAAACCCTAGCGCACGACGGGTATCGGCGCGGGCGGTGGACACCCACAGAGAAGGAACCATCATAGGATCATAGCTCCAGTGAGATCACTGGAGAACCTGCCAGGTATTGGAGAACCTGTGCTCCAACACAAATAAGTAGCAATGGACCTGCGCGTCCTCCTCACTGACACGGTGACGCACCACCTCCGCGGGGTCCTCGAGCCTCTGGACCGTCACTGGCCCACGCGACCACCACCAAAGAAGGTCCGGGTCAACAACGGGCGGACTCCTCACCAACCTACGCCCCCCGGTAGGTAGCGCCTCCCAGTACCACCCCGGCGGAGCCCAGTCCCGGGCATGACCCATCTGGTGACGCAGGTGTCCTCCGCCGACTCGACGACGAGGATGCGGGATAGGCATCGTCGACGTCGATGCGGGAATAATTGCTTTAACTAAAAAAGTAAACTAGTTCTATTAATTTTTGTACTAAAAATAAAATAGTTGTATTAACTCAACTAGTTCAATTAAGCACTTACTATGAATAAAAATAAACTAGTTTTTACTAAAAATAAACTAGTTCAACTAGTTATATTAATTTTCTTACTAATTCTATTAAACACTTACTAAAAATAGTAAAAAAACTAGTTAGATGAACTCTAAAATTTAATGAACCCTAACTAATTTGATGAACTCTAAAATTTAACCCTAACTAATTTGATGAACTCTAAAATTTAATGAACCCTAACTAATTTGATGAACTCTAAAATTTAACCCTAACCAATTTGATGAACTCTAAAATTTAACCCTAACCAATTTGATGAACTCTAAAACTAATTCTATTTAACAACTACTGCCATAATTAGCATCTAATTTGACAAACCCTAACTAACTAGATG